>NC_137980.1:47496051-47543825 GCF_963924665.1 Micromys minutus | reverse complement strand
AAGTATCCCCTCTTGCCTCCAGAACATCCTGAGAGCAACAAACTTTGAGGTTTCCTTCTAAGGGGTTCATATTATAGGGCTGTGGCACTAAATAAACCCATGCTGCTCTTATACAAATCAGAATTATGGCCCTTATACATCATCCTATATCTTTTCCTGTCTGTTGTAGCTTAAGAATTTTGTGAATGTTTAGAACGGCTTCCAAAGTATCTTTCCACATAGGCTAAATGTCCATCTTTAGCTAGACCTCCACAGGGTGACCATTTGGATGTTTCCAAAACTGTCCTGCTAAAACCAGTTTGTGATGGTGATGCTGCATACTTACTGTCCCGCACACGGAAAGGGTGTTCATAGCAGCGAGTCCTGAGAGTATCGAATGCTTCATTTAGAAACTGCACAGAGCTTGTAAGAATGTATCCCCCAGCCAGGAGTTGGGCCTGTTTAGTGTGACAGCATTATCAAGCCTTTTTATCTTTGTAAGTCAGACAAGTAACAATAAACATACCAATGTCATGAAAGATCTGGTGATGTGATGGATGTGTGTGTATGTTTGTGTGTGTGTGTGTGTGTGTGTGTGTGTAAAAGCCACTGAGCCATATGTCTAAATTTATCATACTTAAAAAAATCCTTCACTGAGTACATGCTATACCTCAGTAACCTTGAAAACAAAACGATATTCAGAAAGCATAAACCAAGATTGTGGGGTGCTAGGATCCCCTTCTCACGGTGGTCTTGAACTGTTTTATTGAAACCTAAAGACAGACCAGAGCTCCCACGCAGGAGCCAAACACGTGGAAGAGGGCTTCAGACACAAGGAAGAACAGTCTAAGGACAGGGAAGGACCCTGGCTTACTTGGGGAAGTGAAAACAGCAAGCTATGGGGACCAGCCTCAGAGGACATAGAAAGGTTATCAGAGGCCAGATCAAACAGAACCTATTGGGCAAGAGGTTTGAGTTATTTTTCTCATTGAAATGGGAAGCCATTGAAGGACCCAGCACATGGGAGGCATGGTACATTATACTTTCTCTCTTTTGTCACACAGCTGCTAGGTGGAACTGAATTTTAGGGGACAAGAATGGAAGCTTGATGACAAGGTAGAAGACTGCTCCATTTTTTAAAATACAGACATGGGTCCCAAGTGATAATAAAAAATGGTCAGTTATGGTCCTCCCTCAATCATATTAAGTTGTAGATGTCTAAGAAGTGGGAAACAGCAAACTGAAACCAGCCTGAAAAGAATAGTGAGTGAGCTGAGAGATGCCTGTCTCCACGAATTTGCCCATGAGCCCAAACCACATCGCTCACCCACAAGCATTTATCGATGCTGTCTTTGTGCAGCTCTGGAGTTAGAAGCTCTATTTCATGGACAAAGTCTTCACGCCAACTTGACTGCTAGCTCTTTAAAAGAAGAGATTAACGAATAGGCCGTCAAAACCAGTGCTTCCCAAAGAGGTATGCAGCTAAACTGATGGCTCTGGAAAGACTTTGCTCATCAGTTATGTGATCTCAGAGTGGAGTCCAGTGGGAGCAACCCTGGTCCAGTCATTGGCAAGGTGAGAAGAGAAGTCTAACTACCTACTTTGTTGGGATCATAGGAACGGAGCCATGACTTCCATCATGTAGATAGCTAGATACAGAGGGGCACATTGTTTATGGTGGCAGAACTCATGCCCCCTTCACCAAATGATTGGTCTCATACCTAACCCTAGACCTAACCCTAATCCTAACCCTAACCCTAACCCTCCACTACCACTATGTAGCACAAGGCCCACATCATTATCCCTTGACTCTGCCTAAAAGAACCAGTTCATATTTACAAGGAAAAAACATGGGGACGCTAAGACATATCAGTGTTCAGGGGAATAAAATAGGATGTACTTTTCTACTTGCAAAATGGTTTTTTGAAGATTAATAGTACCCAATGTTTAGATTAGGAAAGACTATATGTTAATCTGTCCACCAAACTGTACGCAGTGACAGACCAGCATGTAAAAGGCCGGTACTCTTTGCCTCTAGCCAGGCAACCTCCAGGATTCATTCTCATCTAAGAAGCTGGAGGAAAGATTGGAAGCTCAAGGTCATCCTTGGGCTCCATAGAGGATTCCAGAACAGCCAAGACACATGAGACCTTGTCTCTACAAAGAAAAGAAGAACATGTTTACTGCAGATTTATTTGTCATAGTAAAACTAGGAGATAATTTAAATGCCATACACCCCGTATATGCCCCATGGCCCCAGCCCCCAACCCAACGTCAAAACTAGCACGACTAAGTCATCCACAGCACGGTACAAGAGTCCTTTGAAGCTGAGACAGTGGTGTGGAATTGTAGGGACTGGTTTGTTAAGATGTGTGTGCGGTGTTGTTAAAGCCAAGATAAAGTTGTAAAATAGGATAAGATGATCCCAATTTTGGCAAAACTCCAGAGGGTAATAAAGAGAGAAATCTGATACACTCATCTTTTCTGCTCAGGGTGGTTCTCCCCACCCTTCCAGTGGGAGGGTGAGCCTTAACCGATAAGAACAGCTTTTACTTTTCACTTAGCACATGACTGTGTGGCTCACATATTTTCCGTAAAACCATGTTCTTTTTGAAATTAAAAGAAGCCATACATAATACAAACTAATATGCTCAAATTTTTGGAAGGCCTCAGGGCAAAGGGTTAGCAGAGGTGATTGCTGCTAATAGTTTAAGAAAAATCTAGCCTCGAAGAATATTGAAAGGTTCTTTCCTGCCCCCCACACAACCTCCCGCCCCCAAGAACTGGGAAGATGATTCAGGTCAGAGTATAGAGAGGGAGAGAAAGGGGAGGCTTGGCAGCAGACCTCAGGTTCAGTGGAGTCTGCATAGCATGCCTTCCAGGAATGCATTTGCACAAGGAATTAGCGAGCAAACCCTGTCCTAAGAACTGGGATCAAATTATGAGCAGGCTATAGGAGTCTCTCGGGAATGCGCAGGACCACCGGTCTCCTGGCACCCACTGTCTGGCTGTCACCAGGCACAAGTCTGGTACCTGGGATCCTGCCAAACAAAGCTCTACTTGAGTGACCTACTGGGAGCACCCACCAAAAGCAAGTGTAGGGCAAAGGTCTTAGGGAAGAAACGAAACCCAAATATGGAGCTGCAAACTCAGCCTCGGTTCTGCCCCTTGTTCTCATGACTGAGCATTGGGAAGAGAAGGTGAGGACTGAGGAAGTATGGGGTGCTGTTCATGCTCTTTGCCTTGGTTCAGGGGTGCTAGTTCTAAAAGTGTGATTCGTTTGAGAGGGTCCACCAGCAGTTGTATGTACACTTAGGGTGTGTGCCTATGTGTCTACATTACTCAATAAAAATTACTTATAAAAATGTGGAGATCTATGTTAGTTTAAAAATATTAGTAGTAGGAGGGAGAACCCTTTGGAACCAAACAGAATAAAACGGGGCATGGTTTAGGTAACCTGGGGAAGAGGGAATCACAGATTTCATCCTAGCATTGGAGGAGACCACTGCAGTGGTGTTGCCCGTGAGTCACGCTGTAAATACCATGGGGCTATGGATGGAGTATGTGTACAGGAACAGAGCAATCCACATGTTGGTAATTTAGAATATGTAGTTGATGTTAACAGAAAAATTTCTGACAAAATGCACACAAAATGGGAGACTGTGGTTACCCTGGGTGACTCATTTCCAGTTTTTTTTTATTGTTGTTGTTTATTTATTTCTTTGACATTTGATCATTTTCATAACCAACACTTTTAAATTATAACTTTTAAAGGCCTTATAATCCCCTTGCTTGCTGACAAAGCCTTAAAATTCCTTAACAATGACTTTTTTCCCTTTGCAACATTTGACCTCTTTCTACAGACTGTTTTCTAGACAGCTCAGTCCCAAAATTACTTGGGTAGATGATTAAGTGTCTTTATCCTTGGACATCCCCCTTCCAGACTTGCTGAAATCTAATATTTAGTATCTATGAATCTGTATTGTAAGGTAATTAGTTCTCTTGCTCTCTGAACAGTTTCAGGTACAATGGTAAATGTGTCTTTTCTTAGCACCCTGGCTTCCTTTATCCATCTATCGTATAGAGGATTATTTGATTTTATGTTTGTCCCTTCACTAGATTTTAAACCCCTAGAGGTCATTCACTATTTCTAGTTCAACTTAGGACCAATAACATAGGTGTCCAATAAACATGATAAATAAATGCATGCATGAATGAATCCCAATCAGCACAGGGCTCTTGGGTTTTCAAGAATAAAATTTCTATGGTGGGGAGACACATAGAGCTGGTTCTCTTCGGACATATTTGTGCCATTCTGAGGCGCTCAAACTTAGAATCCTAGGCAGCTGTGAGTAGAGATGAGCCAGGCTTGATCAGACAATAGGAAAAACCTAAAAGCTAGTGGAACCAGCTGGAGAAGGAGTGACCCAGTAACCCAGATTGTGGAGTTTGTTTTCCATGAGCCTAGAGCTCTTTCCATTAACCTTAAAGGAGCCATGGCATAAGTCATAAGCTCTATGGTTGTGAAGATCAAGGACTCCTAAGGCCCAGAAGTTCAAAACCTCCCAACAATATAGAAAAGGTTTAACAACTATGTGGTACAGGACCAGCCAAGAGTTGGATTCAGCTTGTTTGGGTGTTTGTTGTGGTTGGGAGTTGTTGCTCCTTTGAGCTTCAGTGGCTACGGATGTAAACAGAGAAAAGCAATAGCACACAGCTCAAAGAATGTATGTCAGGTTAAATAGTTCATGCAATAAACACACATAATGTTCTGTGTGGCAGTGCTGTTTTGGGATGGTAGAAATCCAGCAGGCCTTCCCTCAAGGGCTCAATTTAAAGAAGGTAAAGTCCAGAGAGCACAAAGCCATTGCTCCAGTTGGACAAAGGCAGCTCCACAGAGAGACCTGGATTTTGTTGGTAAAACCTTTTTAAAAAGGCAGCAAGAGCACATGAATAGTGAAAGTCCCACACACGAGGCCTCGTCAGTCACAGCTGCACTCTGCACAGGTCACTGTGGTAGGGCACAGTGGTAGTTCCTCTCAAGGTCTTGAAGACCAGAGAAACAGGAGCTATGTAAACAAAGATCCGTGGGAGGACAGAACCCAGTGCCAAAATGTGTGTCCCCAACCACAGTGTGGCCTCAGCAGAATCCACTGGCTCTGTTTCTTGGAAGTAGGTTGCTCTCTTTGGCCAGAAGAAAACAAACTTGAGCAGGAAAGCACTTCATGATTCAGTGGGCAACCCAGGGCCCTTGAGTGGGGTCAGAGTATGTCAGCTGTTACCTACCCTTAACACATATCCTGGGCCTGGGGAAGAAGCCTCCAGAAAGTCAGCATGGCCTGTGGTGTGTGTGTGTGTGTGAGTGTGTGTGCCTTCTGTGTGTCTGCCCCTGGTGTCTGTGGTTGTTCGAAGATTTCTCTTTACATTTGTGTATGTATACACACACGTGTCCATAAGCATATGTATGTGCCCTCTGTGAGCTGGAGACTTTAAGTGTCTGTGTGTATGGCAGAAGGCAGGAGCTTCTAAGTACCTTCCTCAGAATAAGGGAGGCTCGTCTTCCTTTGCTTGTGTGTGTGTCACTGTAAATGTGCTAGGACAACTCAGAACCCCTGCTTGGTGAGCAAGAGAGGAGACAGGAAGTAAATGCAGCAAGGAGAAGCTCTGGACCAGGAGGGGGAGAGAGTCTTCTGGAAGAGAGAGAAAGGGAGGCCTCTGTTAAGCAGAAATATTGCAAGTTCCTGTCAGAGATGTGACAAGGAAGTGGACCAAGAGTGGCCAGCTGTAACCTTCAAAAATGACCTCTCTGGGCCATTCCGACCTCAGGGAATCAGGCAGGCTCTGTGGACATACTCAGATCCACCAAGACCTCAGGGTTTCTGCTTCAGCCCTACTCAGTGAGCTGTCCCACCAACCCCTGTACATAGCATTGAACAATAAAGGGACTTATGAACACCTCACAAGTCCTGAGTAGGGACTTCAGACCTTCATGTCTGCCCCCTAGAGAAACGTGAGGGTCTTGAGACAGATGTAGGTAGGCCTAACAGTTCCTTCTCAGCTAGAAAAGCTTTGTGAGTAATACTTAGCATCTGCCTGTTAGTACCTCCCTGCCCCACCCCAGGGAGCCAGGCCCAGATTTGACAAAAGAGAGTATCAAGACTGTTCTGTGTGTATGGGAATGGAACACTGGTTGGAAGGGCTAGCCTTGGGTAGAAAAATAAGGCTCCTTGAAGAGACGGCCTCTTGAGAACAATGGCATTATATGATCTAAGACTGGTGACAAGGCTGGTGGCAGCCATTGGCCAGTACAAAGCAGACAAGGAGATGAAAAAGAGCATCACACAAGCCAGTATGGCACTCTGTGGGAAATGGCTCCCAAGGTTCACAACAATTAGATCAAAGAGTATTTCATTTCCGCTTTGATAGTAACAGTTGTCCTGGGCTCGTCTTCTAAGCTGGGATGTCCTGGAAAAACAGGTCAGTACCCTGGACACCAGTTGCTCCTGTCTTAAGGACAGAGCGGTCCTGTGTTGGGTCCTCTATTTCCTGTACCAGTTTCTTCTGAGACCTTCCCCAGACTGAGGGGGGCATCATGGTCCCCATTCCCACCACAGCACACATACAGAGCTCCCAAACATAGAGAGTTCCCAGCTTTAGTCCCACATTTAAGCATCTACAGAGAGTAACACATCCCGAGATAAGGGCTGCCAGATCCCATCTGGGAGTTTCTTGTGAAATTCTGTATTGGTGGGAAAGGCAAAAGCAGAGGCTTGTGACCTTCAAGGTGGTTGGTAAAATGTTATATATCTGATGGTAAGAGGTGAGTATCCAGACTCCACATGCCTGGTAGCAGGATGAGATGGTCCTTCCCTGCTATTTCAAGCCTCCCAGTGATCCTTTGTCCCTCCTGACTAGCCAATAGTTTGAGGACCCTGGAAAGCACTGTCTGTCTGGGACCCAAACCAGAATTTAAACTGGGACTCAAGCCTTGGCAGTAAATGACCTCAAGCTTCTGTTATCCCTGAGTGTGAGCCTTTCCAGGGACTGCCTTTAGAGAGAGGCAGTAGCTAGGGACATGGTCACTTTACTCTCATGGAATACCAATTACTGTCATCAGAAAAAAAAAAAAAAAGGAGAGAGAGGGAGACTGCTGTGCCCTGGCACCGAGACCAGCAAAGGGTAGTAAGCATGAATTATGCATCACGCAAGCAACAGAGATAAGAGGGGAATGGGGAAAATCATAACCCTATTAATAATGGAAGTGCAGTTTGTAAACTCTCCACCAGGAATAATTTGCATTGCAATATAAACAGGCAGTACAATGCTGAGCAGCCGGCAACGGTGCTTCGGTAAAATGTAAAAGGCACCATTTCAAACATTAAAAGTCATGATTAAATTATAAGAATTTGCTCCGCAGGATATACAAGGAGAGGCCATGTATCAGACTCTCCATGAGCCCAGGGTCAGCCCTCCTCTATCCGGCGGTCAGGAGCACAGACCAAAAACCATGGTTACTCGACCCCTTAGTCATTATGCCCATTGCTCTTGGGTTCTGGGTGTTCACTGTGTGGACCGTTCAAAAGCATTTACATGCAACCGCTGATTTGACTTATGAAGCAGCTACAAGACAGTGCCTGGACACCATATTAAATGAATGAGAAAGTGAAGGGACAAAGACGCTAAAAAGCCTGTCGTAAGCTGGTAAGGGGTAAGGTACAAGTGTTGAGTGCAAACCCAGATGATCTAATCACTGAGCTCTGGGCTCTCCCTGCTCTTTGTAACTACTCGTCTACCTCCCGCCTCCCTCTCCCAAATATGGCAGTTGATAGAAAGCTGGAGCCAATGTTTTCAAATAATTTGATAACACGTCAAAGCCATGATCAAGTGTCCATCAAATTATCCTGTGTTTGTAGGAATGTGTTATATGGGGAAGAAAAAAAAACACCTCATTACATTGACTTAGATGTTGATGAATAAAACGTTAGCCCATAGGATGGCTTTCATTACCACGTTACTATGCTGGGGAGTGAAATAATTCCAGTGTACTTATACTCACCGAATGATTAAACAGACAGTTGTGAGATTGTCTCAGCTGCCAACAGGACACAATAAGAAAGGAGTTTGTCATGATGTGGAAAATTCAGCTATTCCTTGAGGTAAGAAAAACATGGAAATAATAGGCCCATGGAGAAGCTCCTGGGAAAGCACTGCAAAAGCCTCCCTGGGTGTGGATGTACCTGTCAGGTCACTCACGTTAAGTCCTATGTGTCCAGTGTATGGGTCTTCTCTTTCCCATCTTCTTCATTTTGCCAGCATGGGTTACTTTTGAATGAAAAAAATTGTGTGTGTGTATGTGTGTGTGTGTGTGTGTTAAGTGATAGACCAAGCAAAGTATTGACTTTGGCACTCATTGACTATAAATTTGAAAGAACCATCAACTGTTTCAGCTATAGGCATTAATAAAGGTCAAGTAAGATTAAATGGGAGGACTCCCCTCATTCCCAACTTGCTATCCCATCTGTGACTCCCACCACCCCATGAGAACTGCTCCCCTCATTCTCATGAGCACTACTCTTGCTAAACTATCCACACTGAGGTGCCTGGAGCAATAGATTATAACATTCTTCCATACCGCAAGCTTCATCCCACATGCCATGTCTCTTCCTGGCTCAGTGCAGCCATTCATCTGTACAGCCAGGATCTGGCTTACTTAAAGGAAAAGAAGGTAAACAGAGAACTTTTCCAGATTAATGATTAAAGTTGAAAAAGCACAGGCCTGACTGTCCGAGTTCTGTTGGACAGTTCTCTACCTGCTCTCTATCCCAGGGAGTCACCAGAGTCTACACACCGCTTCAGTTCTCCCATACAATGAGAATGTGCCACCAGAGCACACCACAGGAAATAATTCAATATGAAGAAGAGCACTCAGGTGCATGGCAAACTCCGGCCCATCTGTCTCGACAGTGGTAGAAAGAGTGAGGTGGCGTTGGGCTGGCACAAGATGGCCAGTGATGGGAGACTGGTGAGCTATGAATGGGTGTCCATGCTCCTGGCCTCCCAGATTGGCACAGCTGTTCTCTTGTCACAGATGGCTGTTGCTCCATCCAATGACGTGTGAGACACTCCTTTGGAAGGGAAATTCTAACAGGTGTGTCAGGCCTCATCTTGGCAGATGGTGGAAGCAGGACAATTGAGATTGTCTTTAAAAGTGGCACCTGAAAAACAAGATGGGCACCTAGAAGACTCTTAAACTACCAGGAGGCTGAGAGGCTCAGAACCAAGAAGAGGAGAGAGCTGGCAGCCTGCTGAGAACCTTGTTGTCAGCGCATTGTTGACATTCCAGAAAGGAGAGGCAGAAATTTAATTTCACCCTGACTCCCTACTTCCCAATCTCCAACACACACACACACACACACACACACACACACACACACACACACACCTCCCTCCTTCTTGCACAATCCTGAGCCAGTCCAAATGAGGGACTTTGGGAATGACAAATAACCAAGTGTTCCAGGGTGGACACAGTAGCAGGCAGCGAGTACTCAGTAAATGTCTGTCAGCTCCTGAACACAAACATCCTCTTAGGTCTGCTTGTCTGAGCCCCACTTAACAGAAAGAACTTTTCCCTGCCAACCCTACCTTACCTGTTATGAATTCATCCTATCCTTTGGTGTTCGGTTTGCCAAATCCTAGACAGATATAAGAAAAGGGTGGAGGGTATATTAGAGGTTGGTCTCATTTGTTATTTAATTTCATTCAACTATCACCTTCACTGGCTACCTTACAGTTAAGAGACTTCACGCCCGAACTGGAGAGAAGAGAATTTGTTGAGTTGTGTGGAGAGAGTGAGAATGAGGAAAACCAGTCGGTTACCCGTTATACTCTACGTAATGCTTTGTGTGTGACGTCTCATTTCTCCACGACAGTTTCAGCATCATCGGTTTCCTGTGATGTGACACTCGAAGAAGCTGGGAACGGTAGAACTGACATCCTTCACCGGCCAATGGTTTCTTTCTTTCTGTGCGGTAATCAATAAGCTGGGATAGCATAGTGTCTGGCTACTAAAAGTGTGACCAGTGGACCAGCGCTGGCATCCTACAGATATTTGTTAGAAACACAGACTCTCAAGTCCCACTGAAGACCCACTGGTCCCGAATCCTCATGTTTAAGAGGTCCTTAACGCATCTGTGGTCTGAGACGCTCTGCTCTGGCAGAGCGTCTTCTGAGTACATTGGGGTATCGCAGAGGTGTGAGTTTCTGATTTTTGAGATGGATATTGGGAACCCAAAAATTTGCATGTCAGGGGTCTCTAGTCTAGAACTATCTCTGAGATCTTAAAGTATTTATATTCTGTTATATTTTATGGCTTTTTGATACAACCAGTTGAGTTTCTCCTTGTGATTGATGAGCCCTCATAGATACAAACCTAAGAAGGGATCCCAGCTCATATTGCAGTGGGGGTGTGGCACATTTGAAAGCAATGGAGTCTAAACCACATCTGCCAATGGGTGGACTCTATTGCCCCCGAGGCACTGAGAAGGGGGAAAGAGGCAGGTGAGGTGAGCGAGGGCTGAGCTGAGAACAGCGTGAGTTGTCCCAGATAAGTTAGCTATAGATCCTTTCCCTGGCTCATGCTGAGGCGGTATTGTTTTAACCATGAGGCACTGCAGAGCCAGTACTTAAGGCTTACTTAAGATCCTTTAAAAAAAGTATTTTAAATATATGGGCCCGGTAGATTTTTTGAAAACAAATGCACAGGAGAAATAAATGTAGTCATTAAATGCATCCAAAAGTACATGTGGTGACTATTGCGTGTAGCTCTATGTGGTGCATGTGTAATTAGAGGTGGGAGTGTTCTGTAAAACACTTTTGATGTTGTGGGACTGGACCTTCAGAAGTTCCAGACATTCTAAAGCCTGCAAATCTCAGACTGTCCTGAGAGGTCTTGGCCCCAGGAGGACAGAACAGCGGATAGTATTTCCTTGGCTCTTCCCCTGTAAGGATAGCTCTGCTTTTCACTGCCTCCGCCTATGAAAGTTTCCTCTCTGACAGGGTCCCTGGGGCCCGCAGTGGCAGGACACCCTGCGGGCCTTTCTTACAGCTGCCTTTAACATTTCCTCCTGGTTTGCACCCCGCTGTTCTGATGACTGATGTTGTTTGTCAGTCACCAACCAAGGGTCATTGGGAACGTTTGCCCAGGTGCTTGTCACAACCCAGGTATGGCCATAGGTGCTGACACCCTGTCACATCATCACCACAACCTGATCTTATTGCCCTTTACATATTGCTGCCCAAAGACACATCAGGAGTCATCGGAGGCTGAGAAGGGACTGGTCCCTAGAGCTCAGAGTCACTGGCCTGTAGGTCAGCAGGAAGGCTATCCCCAGAAAGCAGGCAGTGGAGGACTGGGCATCTGTAAAACACTGAAAATAATGGCTACTGTGACAATGAGGATGCAGGGAAAAGTGTTTGTCCAGGCAGTGGTCCAGAGTCACACCTCTTTCAGAAATTCACTATAAGGAAACAGTGAATTCAATTGAACCCGCAGCGCAACTGAATGGGCATTTTGAAAATTAGGAATGTCATTAAAGTATCTCACCCTCTACCACATCAACTGAGAAATGGAGAGGAGAGTAGCTTTTAGAATTTTTCCACAAATATTAAACGCTTTGCACAGATTTGCTCCAAAGCAAAGATTCGATCATCACTGTTAAGGTTGCTTCTGTTTAGTTTTACTTTTTACATTTATTTATTTCATGCACGTGATGTGTGCCTGTGCACATTTGGGCCACAAGCTACACATGAAGGTGAAAAGACAGCATGCCAGAGTTAATTCTCTCCCTCCACTACAAAGACTCCAATGTTTGAACTCAAGTTCTTAGGCTTGGCAGCAAGCACCCTTGTCCATTGAGCCTCACTGTTCATTATATCTGAAGATCCCGCACTGCTACATAAATAGAATGCACCACAGGTATAAAAATTCACACAGCAATCTGAAGCTGGCTTCTTCCCAGAGAGACTTGTCTGATAAGAAAGTAAAACTTACAGTCTACCTCCGAGTTGTATGCGCGTCTGCTTCCATATAAAATATGTGCATTTTCATATACAAACTTCAGGTTTGTAAAGAGCCAATTATGATCAAGCTCACTTTTGGAGATGGGAAAAATCTTCAAGGTTTTGTTTGGTTTTGTTCTGTCTTGTTCACTTTGCTATGCAGCCCAGACTGGCTTTGGGCTCATAGTTTTTCTGCCTTGGCTTCCTGAAATCTGAAAGCAAAGGCATGTATGCATCTCTTGAGAGGAAAATTTGACCTGAACACAGAAAAGTCTCAGCAGCCAGCGAGAACTAGGGAACCTGTTTCTTACTGAGTAGGAATGTTCCCTACTGAAGAATGCCTTCTGGTGGTCTAGTAGTATGTGTGCACACATGTACGTTCATGTGTACATGTCTGTCTGTCTGTCTGTGTGCCTGCATGTTTGTGTCTCTGTATGTGTGTATCTCTATGTCTGTGTCTCTGTGTGCATGTCAATATCTGTCTCTCTGTGTGTATATCTGTCTGTCTCTGTCTCTGTATGTATGGCTGTGTCTCTGTACGTATGTATGCCTGTGTCTCTCTTTCTGTACATGTATGTCTGTGTTTCTCTTTCTGTGTATCTATATCTGTGTCTCTCTGTGTATTTGTGTATCTGTGTGTTTGTATGCCTGTCTGTCTGTGTCTGTGTCTGTCTCTCTTTTTCTCCCTCCCTTACTCCTCCCCCCCCCTCTGTGTGTGTGTGTGTGTATCTATGTCTGCGTTTCTGTGTGTGTTCCATGCTGTACATTTTTCAGAGTTTTCTCCAACATCCTATGTCTTGTACAAAATGAAGATTCAAAATCCAGATGCCCAATCTTAACCTCACGGGAGGTAGGAAGGCAGACATTCTCAACTCTGAAAGTAACAAGCCCAACAAGAGATTCATGAGCAGTGTATGAGAAATTTGCTCATTTCATGGACTGGGAGCTTATCTTGTTCTATTTCAAATGCTTTACTTCGGATCCTGCACATACAGGGTCCATTTGTTGAATGAATAAATGAATCAGTCGATCAAGCACTCCAAGTATTCTACCAAGTTGTCCAGAAAATGAATCCCCCCTAAAGAGCCAAGGGTATCCTGTACTAAGAGAATTTATTATGATAAACACAAGTGTTTAGCCTGTGTAGACTCCAGGATTCTGCTGATCTACAGCATGAGCATGTGGCTACATCTCAGGGGATCTATAAAATAGTGACTGGAGTAACAAAGCCCGGAGCAGAACTGTAACTACCTAGCAAGTCTAAATAATCCTGCATCTGAGCCACACACAATGGACTCAGGATAAGGCGACCCACTCCAGCTGCTTCCAGTGCTCAGAGATGCTGATGACCATGAATCTTAGGTGTCTGACTCCACTTTAGAGGCCAGAAAAGACAAGGATTCTCCGTTTGTTCCATCCTCTCAGCCCAAACATCAGCAGATCTCAATTGAAGAGAGAACCCAGCGAAATACAGTGTGTGCACAAACACCCCACACCTGTAAGGGTTAAAGCCACGGGAGATTCTTTTTCCTAGGCTGTGGGCATCTCCGATTCATCAGCTTTGAATGGCTGGACCAGTTTAGCTTGTTTATAAACAAATGCAAAAGCCATTAGGAAACCCTGGCTCAAACAGTTTTGATTTTGTCCTTGGTATCCATGTTCTAAAAGGCTCTGCCTTTTTTGTTCAGAATTTTTAAATTGTGTAATAGACACAACTTACGGAGAAGATAGGGGAAAAAAATAATGCCAATGCCAAAAAGGGAAACAGGGAGAAAGACAATATTTTTCAAATATTTTCCCAACTGTCATTTTAATAATGGCCTAACAACAAAGTGTGCTAATTTTTCTCCACAGATACCTGTGAATGCAAATGTAAAACTAATAGTAATTAATGTCTCAGTGTGAAAATCAAGCAATGGGTATTAATTCTGTTTCAGCCCTGAGATTATGCACATTTAAAATCATGGCCCGAGCTCACACGAAACAGTGTCTGTCAAAAAGAAAAAGAGGGATTCTGAGGTTAGCAGAGTCCACATAGCTATTCTAAAAAGACCTGGCCAAGCTCCACAAAATGTATTTGCAAGCCGTGCGTGCTTTAAGAAGCATAATCAATTCTTTTTATGTGTGTGTATACATGAATACGCTCTCTGTGTGTAAGGAGGCATGGGGAGATCTGAAGTTAATACCAAGTGTCTTCACCTCATTTCTTTTTTGAACCTGGAGCACACAGATGCAGCCAGCCTGGCTGGTGGGTGAGCTCCAGGGAGCCTTCTGTCTCTATCTCCACAGCGCTGGAATTACAAATGCCTAGGTACTCGAGCATACGTGGCAAGTTTTTCACCAACTAAGTCATCTTCCTGGCTCAAACCTCAAATCACTCCCAATGATATGTCTTCGTATTTGAAGCTAGCTAGGAAGGCTGGCAGGTATGGCTGAACCCCAGACACCAGACAAAGACTCTAGATTTTTGCTGGTTAAATTAACAGATGCCTTCTAGGACATCCTTTTAACTTTCTGATGTTATCCTTCCCGAATCCACCAGGAGTGCTCCTCAACTTCAGCTTAAAAGCTGTCATCTGATTACAAATTGAACTGGAAGAGACCCAAGAGGGATATGAGGTAGTAACTAGAAAGCCACATGAGGAAGATATGCTGGAAGTGATGCTTAGAGACAATGAATGAAGCTTCAGAGATTATTTCTACAAAAAAGGAGCAAGAGCAGCTATCTCAGATATCCAGAATTAATGAAACGAGAAACAAAAAAATCTCGCACAGCAATAAATAATGACCATCTAGATGAATACACATGAAGGGAAATGGTAATCCACACACAGCCACACTTCCAAGATGGCGGACCTTGCCTAGATGTGGATATTTAACATAAAATTAAAATGGAATGAAACGTTTTAAAGATTCAGTTAGTAGGCCCTTACCCACATTTCCAGGACTCAGCAGCCACCTGCGGCACAGCAGACAGCAGTCAAGGAACATTTCCATCATCTGAGTTCAATGGGACAGTCTGAACAAGAGCCTGCCGACGTGAACTCTAAGCACTAGCTGCCTTTTATTCGCTCACCCTGCCCCACTTCAGCCTGCATTGGAGGTGGTAAAGGAGACAGGCTTACACAGGGTGCAGTGAGAGATCCTTGTCCTCCAATTCTGGTAGAACTCAGCTGCCAGGAGACAACAGTGGGACATTTCCGGGAAGCAGATGTGGGCTGTGTGTTACTCTGGCTTTCTTCCCTTCCAGTCACTGTGAATCACTGCATCTGTTCAACTAAAAGCCAGAGAGAGCTCTTGTAAGGCGATCTCCATGAAGTAAGTCTGTCTAATAGCATCATGTTCTTCCACCTGATCCTTCAGGATGAAGGTAGGTAAAGGTTCTTTATGGGATGTCCGAGGTGCTCTACCACTCCCTTTTGGAGCTCCTCAAAATAATTTCTTAATAACCCTGTTTTTGATCACCCATTGTGAACATGGTAGGTGTTTTTCATGAGTATCCAAACACAGCAGTTCCCGTCCTGATGTGTCAGGGAGGAATGGACTGAGCAATACCTACAGAAACAGTAGTCTTGTAGCCCTGCGATACCAGACAATGGGTTCACCAAATAGTTCCTCAGCTAGAGCTGGGGCTTCCTGCCCATCAGCCCTTGCCATGCTGGGATCTGATGTGGTTTCCCTTCACTTAACAATAAAGCATAGGAGAGCAAAAGAAGGGAGACAACAGCTTGCCACAAAAATCCAGGCAGTACTGGTTTGGGTTTTAAAAACCATAGTCTGCGCAGTGTGAAAGCAAGCTGCCATGACTTCTGTATACATGAATGTGGCTCTGTTTGAGCAAAACTATACTTACAAGAGTAATGGAAGGACCATGTTCAGCCTGACTTCACTTTGCTTATTGTACAAAGAAAAAGAGAAGCCTCTGAATGTGTTGTTTTAAGAGCCAAAGGAAAGCGGACAGGTGCCTACAATGTCATTTGTCTGAGAATGACAGTTCAGTTAGTGAATGGCCGCATAAGTGATGGGGCCCCTGCAAGATTATATCACCTACTTAAGTGCACGCAATGATGTGTGTACAATGATAAAGTCATTTGATGTTGCATGCCTCTGGATATATCCCCTTCATTAAGTTCATAAATTACTAAATTTATATATGCATATAAGTGTTCCTCGATAAACTGAAAGAAGGCACTGCTTCAAAGAGAGGGGGAAAAGTTGAAAAATGAGAAAGATGCAAAAGTGAAATTTAGTTTAAGGTGAAGCAAAGTAGAGCTGAGAAACTAAAGAAGGCGGAAAAACAGTAAGTGTGTCCTTTTCTAATTATAGCGGGATCCTGTCTCAAAAATAACATAAGTAATAAATAAATATGTTTAGAAAGAACACTACATAGTAAACCATATAGATTGCATGTGTGCATTGCACACCTATTGTATTTATGGACCTCTGTACATCTGTATATGCATGCAGAAAAGCCCATGCGTGCTCTTGCCTACCTTTTACTACACTGACTGTTTAATTCTCCCAACAAATCTATGAAATAAACATTCTTCCCGCAGTTCAGTTAAGGATCCTGGGATCAGTGTGATCATAAGCTCTAAGTCATAACATTGCCAAGATCCCTACCAAAATCTAAAGCAAGTGTTTTTTTCTATTACATGACATAACAAACAACCCTCACGAAGCCTGCCAGTAAGAAGATGGCTTAGCCAGCAAAGTACTTGTCTTATAACTATGAAGATCTGAGTTCAGTCCCCAGCACCCATGAAAGCATCATATCTCATTAAAATCTCAGCACTGGGAAGGCAGAGGGAACTGGGCTTGCTGGCCAACTCTGGTAGTCTACTTAGCAAGTTCCAGGCCAATAAGAGATCCTGACTAAAACACAAGGTGAATATCTCCCAAGAAAGGACTACCAGAGTTGACTTCAATCTTCTACATGCATACACACACACACACACACACACACACACACACACACACACATGCACATACACACCATGAGAGCCTAAATCCTGGGGAGATTAAAGCTCTAGAATCTTTTAGTTGTCATTAGTGAGGCTAGAGAGGTAGACTGGCTAAGACTGTTTTCTTTCGGCCAATACAGCATGAGATGTCAATTTACAATGACAACAAGCAGCCTCCCTCCTTCTAGTCCTGATCTTACATCCAGAGCCTGGAAGAACCAGTGGGATTCAATATGAACCCCAGGGATGACAAACTTGGAAGATAACTGGCTTACCTATTTGTTGAGATGTGAATTTCATGTTGTGGCCTCCAACCTGAGATGTCTAGATAAGTCTTTGTGCACAAGAAGAACACTCTGGGGTAAATGCTGCGGCCCATCCTTCGCTCTAAAAGAACCCACTGGGAACTCATATGGAGGCTGCAACTTCTTCTGAAGAGACAGTTTTTGCTGTCAGATTCCTATGCCAGGCTTGATGATGGTCTCGCAGGCTCTGGAGCGTATGAAGATGAACTGATAAAACAACCTGAAAGAACAAAGTAAAGGGGACCATCACCTCCCAAGAGGGAGCCAGCAGCAGAGGCGCTGAGGTCCTCCCTGATAAAAGGACTTGGTCCATCCCATTGATGTATTCACTTCTTAAACATCGTTATAAAATTCGGTCACTGTGTCAGGATCACTGGATGCAGAGAAGCATCCAAACATTGTCCCCACTTCCAGGAAACAGTAGTTTAGGAAAAGAGGACAATGAGTCATATAAGCTTATGTGTGTGGTTTAGAATGCTCATTCTATGAAAAAAAAAAGCAAGCAGCAGAACTTCCTTGTATTGCAAAAACATTTGCTTAGACAAAGAGAAACATGTTCAAAGCAAAGCTGTTCATATATACCAGCCTGTCATGACATGAACCCGCTGTGCTTTCCCACTGAGGATGTGTGGCTCACTGTAGCAGACAGAAAGGGTTTTAAAAATTAGAATATAGGCACACTACATTTCTCTTTTAAAATGTCTTTACTAAAGGGAGATTAAAAATAAACAGAGCACACCTTGAACGGGTGCATTTTCGTTTATTTCAAACGTAAGCAACAGTGCTCAGTAGAGGGAAAGAGGAAGGGGAAAGAGAGGTGGGTAAGGTTCTCTTTCTATTTGTAATGTCAGTCATGTCAATGTGTTTATTTTGTGAAAATCTAATACCTCTACAATTATTCAAAATTCTTTCTCTGTTTTATTATCAGAGGAAAGCCATAGATGTTCACTATAATATATTTACATTTTATATCATTTAGTATTTTTAAGTACATAAATAATAAAAAACACAACTCTTGCTGTGCTATATGGAGAGGTTAGAGACAGAAAGGCAGGCTAGCTAGGAAGTTACTGAAAGAGCCCAAGATGAGAGGGAAGACAAGGTTTAAATCAGAAGAATGAAAGCCAAGCAGAAAGGAAAAGAAAGGGACAGGAATGCCACCATGTAAGTCAGATTCCTATTACTGAAAGGAAAACCTGTGGTTGGATATTTTATGTATTTACATTTTAAATATTATCCCCTTTCCCCCTCTTCCATCCCCTCCACCTCCCCTTAGTTCTATGAAGACACTCCCTGGGAGGGTTTGGAGGGAAGGAAGGGAAGGAAAAAATAATGTAAATATGGTATAATATCAAAAATAAACAAAAAATGAAATCAGTAACTAAAAATGATTAATTTTTAAAAGTTAACAAATTTTTCATAAAAGAATTCTCCTCAAAAAGCCAAAACAACAACAACAACAACAAAAACCTGTGAAAATCAACCTCTATAAAATGAAAGCTCTATTTTTACTATAGTCTGGATATTTCATTTCATGACAAACTGCTCTCTCTTGTTTCAGGTTTGTGATATGGTAGTGCATCATTGTGGGGGTGGGTGGGATGTGGGGTCCTAGACCACAAGAGAGGGAGGAGTCAGGCTACACAGTCTCTTTCAAGGCCTCACTGCCAATGACCCGAAGAACTCCTCCTAGGGTCTATCCCTTAAATATTGTACCAACTCCCAACAGTGCCATGCTGGGGACGAAGTCTTCAATATAAAGACTTTTGGGGGACATTCCAGATTCATGCTGTAGTGGGAGCTAAAAAATGATCAGGTCCTGGTGACTGTTGGTTATTCCTTGGGCTCCTCTGCAAACATTAAATCATTCATCTGTGTGAATCATCAGCATCATGGATCAAAGCTACCCTTGAACAGAGAAAGAGCCCATTGTCATCTCTAGGGTAAGATAGTCTGTGTTCTAAAAACCCTTGCTTCGAATGCTTCTCTTTAGCCAGCCTTTCTCAGATCCTCAATCCCAATCTAAGACATTTCCCCAGAGCCTTATAATTGGTTTAAATGTTAAACAGGAGATTCCCAGGTAGGGGTGACCCATTATTGAACCAGATATAATCAGCATGATTAGTGTATCTGATTAACAAGCTCTCAACATGAAGGCACCTACCTGAGAGGAAGCCATGCAGGGTTCTGACAGCAGGTAAGCAAAGGATGAAGGCCTGACAATAGTGGAGGAGGGGCTCACTACAGGAAGAGACTCCGCATGAAGGTGTCCTCCAAGCCCACAGCATCACCATCTAAAGCAAAGAACAAAAGGTTAACTCTTAACGGCAACACTCCAAATATCCACCGGGGGGCGCTCTGCGGACCCACGCTGGGCACACGGGAATCCTTAAGCTGAGAACACTTTAGTTCTTGACCCCACCGGAAAAAGGGCTTCTGTTTTTCTCTCTTCTGACAGGAGAAACATGCGCCTGTGAACTTGCAGGTCCTCTGTCACTGTCCCATCCTGTGGGACGATACATAGGCATCTGACTGTGAATCCAGAGAGTTCCCTGTCTGTGCACCTGTTTACTAGTGTGGCGCTGCTGTCAGTATCTTCCTCTTCTTTTCTTTCTCCTTTGGACATTCAGTCTCTGTCAGAGTAAGCTCACTTCTCTTCAGACCGTGAGAACAGCAACCTGCCTCCTCAGACGTGCTCTGGGGTCCGTTTGCTTTAGCAGCTTGGCTGCAATGGTTGATCTGTCGCTACCCTACCCTAGAGGGCTGGTGTGAGGAAAAGCAAGCCCCTTTCTCTTTCCCGCCATCATTCACATTATTGTTGGCAAGAATTGCCTCTTCATCTGTGAATCTATCTTTTGTGTGTATGCCTTGGTTTTACATCCCTTTATAGGCCAAGCACAAATTACAAGAATCCAAAAGATTTGCCCTTACCTAGAGGGTGTGGGTAGAAAGAATGCGTACTAGTTCCAAGCCTTTACGTCAGGAAGCAACCCCTATTTCCACTCATGTGATTTACTCATGCTGTTGCCACGAGGCGAGTGCCCCCCAACCCCGTTCCATTTTATCCACTAGTCCGTGGAGAAATGACACATGACACAGAGTTATACCTAACCTTTGGATTCAAACACAGCCTAGATGACTTGCTTAACAGCTAGATAAGCTAGGATAGTTTGGCTTTAATGTGCTGGGTGTGGGGATGGTCGTTACACAGCCTCACCTAATCACAAACTACCTGACATATCTCATCATCTTTCATTTTTCAGCTTAGTAGAGGAAACTACTACTTTCAATACAATGTCTATAAGTTGGCCAATATAGATGCATTCTTTCTGGGTTTACTCCGTTGCACGCAGGGAGTGGAGGTCCTCCTGAGTTTCATCTGGTACCCACTACAAGTAATGTTCCACCCAGACGCAGCGTAACTTTGATGGCTGAACTATGGTCCTCCTACCTAAAGCCAAGTTCCAGCACAGAGTGTGTCTTTGCTGTAGCAGCAACAAGCACCCCTTTGTGGTCAGGAGATGATATCAAAAAATAATTTAAACCTATGTTCCAGAAGACAGGAGGTGTACACAGTGGTTGCCTGTGCCAGCAGGTGCAGCAGAAATAACTCCTTTCCTAAATGTAGTCCAAGCAAGGCTTTATAAACGTGCTACCGGGGGTATTTTCTGAGAAATAAACTCCTTAATATGACTTCGTGGTAGGAGTTCTATTTCTTTTATTCTCTAGAGTTCCGGGGAAGAAAAAATATGCCCCCTGGCAGTGTTCCATAAAATTAATGATGTGGGGGATACGTGAATAATTGCCTGAATCACTGGGTTACATTTCTGTTAGGAAATCTCTTGGCAATACATGGAAGGGGCCAGGACAGTTAAATTGGAGTCAAGTGACACACAGTCCTGCTGGATCAGCTAGGTAATCTCGTGGGTCAGGGGAACTGCGGCTGCCGTGCCTATAACGTGGTAAGGGTAACAATCATTCCCAGGTGTTCTGAGTTGACAGTCGCAGAGACAGAAGGACTTGAGTTAATAAGGGTTAGACCTTGCATGGGAAAAGACCAGAGGAGATGGGGCAGAGAGACGGGTCTTCCAGCCACTGGTCAGAATCTAAGAACAGTGCCCCAGGTTTCAATACTAAGTGATAGAGAGCTAGGCACATAAAGGGTCACATGGAGCCTTGGCGTGATTACCTATATCTTCCTCAATCGGGGAGCACTGTGATTTCTTTCTGTGGCCTCAAAAATCTGCCCCAAGTTGGGAGCATTCTAGAGACCCCAGGAGGCGGTCCTGAGGAGAATATTCTTGGAAAGAGCAAGTAAAACATATTCCAGTCTCCGTCTAGCAATGGTCCAGTGATAATTAAAACCCTGAGGTATAATCCTATTGTTATATCAATATTCACTGGCAGTTGAAGTCAATCTGACAAGCTTACTAAATGTTTGGTGCATGTAATGGCTATTCCTGGTTATCAACTTGACTATATCTGGAATGAACGACAATCCAGAATTGGAAGGCTCACCTGTGATCCAGATCTTGAGGCTGGGAGATACAAGTTTCTGACCTGGATCTTGGCATGGAGATCTTGAGGCAGAGTGGCTATGAATCCCAGGAGACTAAGGCAAGGAGGTCTCTGAGTTCAAGGTCATCTGGGACAAAGCAAGTCCCAGATCCAGGCATGATGATACACACCTTTAATCTGGGACACACCTTCTGTTGGAGGCCTACATAAGGACATTGGATGAAGGAAGATTCTCTCTTATTCGCCTGCTTGCCTTGTGGGACTGAGCAACTACTGGATCCTTGGACTTCCATTCACAGCTGCTGCTGACCACTGTTGGGGAGTTGTACTGTAGACTGCAAGTCATCAACAAATTCCCTTATTATATGGAGACTAACCATAAGCTCTGTGACTCTAGAGAACCCTGAAACATTGTTCTCCATCTATACAACAAGTGTGCACACAGTCAGTCTTCTCCATGGAGGTGGGTGGAGTGTGCAGATGAAGGAATTGACTGTCAAGATTTCATTCACCTACTTGCCAACAAGCAAGAACAAACATGGCCTTCCTTGGGGCTCCTACTAAAACAAGAAAAGAGAAAGGAACATTTTCTCCCTAACGACCATTCAGAAAAGGGAACTTTTTTTTTTTTTTTTTTTTTTTTTTTTTTGCAGAAGCAGAGAGCATTCTTTAGGATCCGTCAAAGAAAACCGAGCAAATGGCTCTGGCTTGGATTTTAATATGAGGTTATGTACATATTTGTCTAGTTATTATGTCTCTGCGGGGGTAGGGGAGGCAAAATGGGCTCCTACTGCTCATTGTTTGAGAGATCAGAGGGTAATAAACTATTAGTTTTATTCTTAATTGGCCCATGCTTCTTCCTAGTCCTTTTCTTTCCAAAAAATCAATATATGGTTTGTGATGTCTTTAGCAGAGAAGCATTTACTCTTTAAAGGGGCCTCTGGTAAGTCAGAGCCTATGGTTGGGGGTTTTCTTGCAGTAGTAAATATCAGGTCTTTCTAGAGCCAAAATGATATGAAAACCAGGATAACATGAAGCC
The DNA here is from genome assembly GCF_963924665.1 of Micromys minutus. Classification (NCBI taxonomy): domain Eukaryota; kingdom Metazoa; phylum Chordata; class Mammalia; order Rodentia; family Muridae; genus Micromys; species Micromys minutus. The sequence continues at coordinate 47,520,963 of NC_137980.1, read as the reverse complement.
ACAGTGATTTAGAGGAGATGCCTTTTTCTGCAAAAATGTGGGCTGTGGCGAGACTCCCATCAGCTTGGAAATGTTGGGCTCAGCTGCTGCCCACTGCCCTGGCCCAGCTCCTGCCCACACCAAGCTTCGGGAAGTGATCGCTGCTCTTCCCAGAGGATCTGACCAGAAGCAGAGGCCACTGGTAACTTTAACCCCACGTGGGCAGGAGGCTCATCAGAGCCGCCCCTCAACCCTAAAATTAGCTGGCAAGGTTTGGGAAATGGGCAGTAAAGTGTGGAATCACATCGGCCGCTTGGAGCCCAACGGAAATGCGAGGCTGAGAACTAATGCTTTGGGACTGAAAAAATGATGCGTTGAGTCATCCGAGGTGTGCGAAGAGGAACTTGCAGACCCCCAACTGTAAGGCAAGTACCCCAGCATCTGAAAGGGTGTGTGCAGAACCCTTCCCACGTTGGAAGATGTGTCATTGGATGTCACTTAGGGAAAAAAATGGCATGGGGAAGTCTAAAATGAACCAGAAACAAATAAGTGACTGAGGCTTGGCTTCAGTAAAGCCCGGCATACAAATTTAACTCACATCCCTGGTGCAATTCACCGTGTTCCTAAAGACAGCAGCATGCCTCAAACAAATCTCTGGAACGGCACGGCATGGGTGTTTTTTAATTCCCATGTTACAGATAAAGACATCAGGGCTCAGAGACTAGTGAACCACCCCAAGATCACGCAGTACAGAGGTAGATCTAAGAGTCACACCTAGCCCATCTTAGCTCTCACATTTTCTTCTTCGCAGTGTGAAACCTCACAAGCAGAGGAGAAATGTTAATGTGGAATGGTGAGGGGTATGCACTCTGGAGCCATATTTCCTGAGTGCCAAGTCTTGGCCTTGATACTTGCTATTTGAATGACCTGGAACAAGTTACCTCTACTCTCTGAAGTTTTCCCACCGATAACCTGGAGACGGTAGGTACATCTCTTTCACCTCATGGGTAGAACTCAGGAGACTTACGGCACACCATGAAAGCTGTAAGTTTCCTATTAGTTAAATAATTAAATAAAGGCATGGATCTTTTCAATCATACCTATCAAGTGGCAATCCCTAGGTTCAAAATGGCCTTTGCATGTCCTCAACCTCCTGGTATCGCTAAAGTGCATCAGTGCAGAGGCCTTGCTTTGGTGGAATTCACGGGTTAAACCCTTTGAGCAAACAAATGAATAAATCAAAGTCATTCTAAGCTCTCTTGGCTGTTGGGAAAACAAAAAACAAAAAAAAAAAAAAAAAAAAAAGGGGGGTTCCAACCTAGTCTTCATGAACCACACTCATGCTCCAAAGAAAATCATCAGCTCAGTGGCTGAATACTTTCCTAGCATATAAATTGTTTTGGCTTCCATTCACACACACACACACACACACAGACACACACACATGCACACACACACATGCACACAAATTAGTGATTCATCTAAAAGTCCCATGAGTCCCATGAGTAGGAAACTGCACTGGGATATGGCTTCCAGTTAATTTTATGAATCTATGTTATTGCCCAATATGAGTGTTGCACCCCATGGTTCCCTGTTTCTTTTTTTTTCTTGTGTGTGTGTGTGTGTGTTTGTGTGTGTGTGTGTGTGTGTGTGTGTGTGTGTGTGTGTGTGTGCAATCATTGGCCTAAAATCTAAAGAAGTTGGGGGGTTGGGCAAGAAGGAGGTAGGGAGAGAGTAAAAAGATACTAAGTGTGCTTTACCCAAGAATCAAGGAATCTGGAAGCAGGTAGACGTATCTGGATGGAAGCCTGGAGAAGAGTGAGAAAAACAGTTTTAGGAGACCCATTCCCAACCTGACATCACAGACCAGATATTCCACGACCCACCTCCCAATATTGGTCTAAGCTCCCTGGCCTGCTGAGTAGGGTCAAGATGGGCAATGAGTGTGACCCTAGCCTGTTCCTCGGAGGGCAGACATAAAGCTCTTCACAGCCTAAGTACATGCATGTTATAATCTTCTGATTATAAAATCAATATTGGCCTATTTGAGGGGAACTTAGATCTGCTGGTATATGCATGTCATTCTGCAGTGAATCAAAGGGCTGTTTCATTGGGAGGCTGGTGCATGAGAAGAGACTCTTGGCTTGTGTTTTATGACCTCTTTGTATTGCTTTGTACTTTGAAAACTGAGATCAGGTGACAGCAATCTGTGTTTGTTTAATATAGATAGATAGATAGATAGATAAATAGATAGATAGATAGATAGATAGATAGATAGATAGATAGATATGGATAGATGGATGGATGTGGGGTTGGAGAATACTGTTTATCTTGTTACTGATTTTAGTCTACTTAGGGAGTAGCAGTTATTAATAATCAGTTCTATACAATTTGAAAACAAGAAAAAATATAAGAATAGACCCCCACACCATCTAAAAATACATTTTTTATTATAGCAAGCGTCTTTCAGGTTTAAACAATGGGGTTATTACACATGCAAATTCTCTGTTCTTGTTTTGTTTCAAGGACAGGGTCTCACTACATAGCCTGGGCTGGCCTTGAACCCACTAAGTAGAGCAAGATAGCCTTGAACTCATGGAGATCCTTTTCTGTCTTTTGAGTGTTGGGATTAAAGGCATGAGCCACCATGCCATCTGCCACGAGTACTTTCACTTGCCATCCAAAGTTCTTCAGGAGAATCACCTCCGCTGTGATGGAGGTCTTTTAAGAAAGTGGTCAATCTATACAAGCTCATGAGTACTTTCTCAATATTCTCATCTACACAGTATCCATGGAAAGAGTTGGTCCTTAAAACATATGCAGGTCTGGGCAGTGTGGTGGATCTTGTAAGAAGATAGGTTGAAACTATAAAGCTGTGTCAGCAACTTTGTTTACAGTCTAGCAAAATTTCTCTGACCAGTGACCTTTGTTTAGGTCACTCCCGCTCTGTCACTTTTGATGAATCCTACATTGAGCATCTGTATTTGTTTGGAAATTTTACAAAAGAGTTGTTTGGCTTTTAAGAATAGCATTTTCTCTGTTTCTTTATAATATTCTGTGGGACTCAGTACCTCTAAGTTGCCTTTGGTGTTTGTTTGGGGTGGTATTGGTGACTGAGTTCAGAGCCTTAGATGGGCTAGCCCAGCACCTTCCCACTGAGCTATCACCCTCTCCTCTTTTACTTTTGATTCTGTGCCTAGGCTTTGCTATGAACTCACTCTGTCACCCAAATTGGTCTTAAAATTCCAAACCTCCTGCCTCAGCCTCCCAAGTAGCTCAGATTACAGTCCCACGTGATCAAGCCACACAAATGGTCTTATAATATTCATTGTGAATGGTTTCTCCCTTCTTAGCCATTTTTATCAATTACCCATCCACTTGACGCTATTCTTCCATAACTCAATGCTGACATCAGAAAAAGCAATACTCCTTCAGTACAGGTGTCTGGAGAACTAAACACTCACTTCCTACAAGGCAGATGGGAGACATGGTTGTATTGGTGAGGGTTCTAGAAGGCTGCTGAGCCATAGGTTTTCTCAGCGATAATCCTAGAAAGAAACAGACAGCAGAGGACAGTTTATTAGGGATGGGACATCTACAAAAGCTTCAGCAATAATGATGTATTCATCAGGGGGTGACAGCACCAAAGAGCCTTTATCTGTTTTGTTTCAGAGGGAGGGAGCAAAGCAAATATTTGGAGAGAGTAGCCATGGTGTAGGAGGAGTACCACCAACCCTTAGACGGTAACAACATGATTTTGCCACCTCAGGATGCAAGGTGAAATTTCTACACCATCTCTTTTGGATATCCTGATAAAAAGCCAAAACATCTGTGGGTGATCCTCCAGTGTGGCCATCGAGAAAGCAACGAAAACATTTATTTTAAGGAAAAGCATCCTCTCTAAGTCCAAATGGGCTCCCATAAATACCAGCCCCGAAACTCAAGGACAAAGCCCCTATTCTGTGGGTGTTCTACATTTCTTCAGGGGGGTCTTGACAGCTGGTACCATTGGATAAAGAGTGGGGTTTGGGTTTCAGCAGCATCATTTTCAGAACAAGTAAAGGCCTGCTTTGTGGTTCCTCAGACCATCTCTAAGTGATCAGGCTCTGTTAACAGAAATCCCCCAAAGATGAGTAAAGCTGCTTTTCCCAGCATGCCATGGTACCCTTTGCTGCTGCCCAGTATGTCTCCTGGAACCATGACAGGCACAAATTCTTGAGGGACTTGAACTTTTATCTACTGCCTGCTCAAGAGGAAACAGTGGGCAACAATAACAGCTTAGAGTTAATCTAGTGTGGGGCCAGACACCTCTTACCTCCTAATGACCCGGGAAGATCGGGGAACAGTTTTTTCCCCCACTTTACAAATGAGCTACCAATGAACACAGAGGTAGCAATGTTCTCCAGTCCACTCTGGGACCTCGAGCTGTCAGGTAAAGAGCCAGAATGCAAAGCTACACATGCCTGAACTCTTCATCCATTATCACAGGGGCACCTCCCTCAAAGGCCATCACATGGGTCTGGGACTGAACTCCAAACTCCTCACTTATTAACAACTCAATTTTGGAAAAGCCCCGATGCTTTGAATCCTGCCCATGTGCTGCTGCTCAGGTCCTGGGCAGAGCCTGCATTTCCTCCCAGACTGGGCAATTTGCTGGCACCTCAGCTCACACCAATTCATGCAACAAGGTCTTCCCTGTATGAACTTACACATGAGCCAAGCCCTGTAGGCTCAAATGTTGAATGCTTGGTCTCCAAGCTCGTGGCGCTATATTTGGTAGGTTGTGAAAATTGCAGGCAGTGAAGCCTACTGGAGGGAATAGATCTCTCTTCATAGCTAGCTGCTTCCTGTCTGCTATGATGTGAACAGCCTTTTCCTTCTACACGAATTTCCTCTACCGTCACCTCCTCACATGCACAAAGCCAAAAGACCCAACCCTCTGAGACCATGAGCCAAAATGAATTTTTATTCCTTGAAGTCTTGGATGTAAGTTGGTGTGAGCTGAGGTGCAAACAAATTGCCCGGTCTGGGAGGAAATGCAGACTGTGTCCAGGACCTGGACAGCAACTGGAAAGTCACTGACATCTAGTGGCCCTACAGGAAGGCCAACCCCACCTTCCTGACCCCACCAAAGCATTGACTTGCTCCTTACCCCACTTCAATGTTTATCATGGCACTAAGTGTGAACTGGCCCCGCTATGTGAGTGTGTATGATAACCCGCAAATCCTTTGAGGGCCGTGTGAGGCTAGCATGTGTGGTGTATAGTGTGTACCTGTCCACACATTCACAACTGTTTAATGCCTGATTCTCCACTATTAACTCTCACCCTTCCCACCACAGTTCCTACATCACTAAGGATGGCACCTTGGTATTTGGAAGTCCTCAATAATCTTTAAAGATGAGTAATTGTGAGTAGAGATGAGGCAATTGAACACTGTGGTTCTTGACATGCACCAGTCACAAGTAATTACTCAGAAAATTCTTGATACTTCCATTTTAACCAACGTGTCTTGTAATCCGAGTTAGATAAAACTGTAGGCTAACTCCAGTCATGAGCTAGTGTCTGGAGGATAAACTGAGTAGAAATACCTTTGAGAAGGGTTACAATTAGCATTTGTTTAGGCTTTCTGTCTAATAGCCAAGGCAATAAGTAAACTCGGTGAACTCTCCAAATCTCCTTTCCTGAAGAAAGTAGCAGGTTGACACCCAAGACTGTCTCAACCATCATGGAGAAGCAGAGAGGAGCAATGGGTCCCACTTAACCCTCAGCACAGTGATTTGAAAGAAATGTCACAATATTCACCTTTTTCCCCTTTGGCCCACTCAGACTGCCATTTTCCTATTCTCTTCTTTCCTCACTGTAATGCTGTCAGCCACTCTCTCTTCCCGGTGAAATGCCTGATTCCCATGGTTCTTCTTTCTACAGCAGATATACATACTGAATATGACAGAGTACAAGTTCATCTCCTGGGCAGACCAGAACCCTCTAAGAATGTGTCAGATTTCCTTGACAGGTTCCTGTTTACCTGCATAACCATTGAAAATCTCACAACCTTTAGGGAGAGACACTAGGAACCCTCAGGAGTTGAAAAGGAAGGAACTAAATACCCATGGAACTCTCCTATGCATGGCTGCTCTCCTGGGACATGATTGTTAGGAGTGAAAAGAATGTATTGCAGCACATGATGTGTGTGGGTAGAGTTATAAGACAAGGTTCAGAATCAAAGGTCTAAGGATGCACCACTATAATGCCTCTGGGAAGGTGGTGGAAGGCTCCAGGGCAGTAAAAAAAAGCTAAAGAGTTGTCTTAGGATTTCTGTTGCTGTGAAGAGTTCTGTTAGGAGTTCTATTGCAGCAACTCATTTACTTGGGGCTGGATTACAGTCTAGAGGTTTAGTCCATTATCATAATGGCAGAAAGTATGGCAGCTTGGAGGCAGACATGATGCCAGAGAAGGAGCTGTGAGTTCACATCTGGATCAGCAGGCAGCAGGAAGAGAGGAACACAGAGCCTGGTTTGGGCAACTGAAACATCAAAGCCACCTTCCCAGTTACACACTTTCTCCAACAAGGTCACATGTACTTCAATAAGGTTACACCTCCCAGTAATGCCACTTCTTAGGAACCTATTGGGATCATTGTCATTCAAACTACCACAGGAAACCTTGATGAATACACCAAATCACCTGTCTACCTCTCTAGCCCTTGAACTTTATACATATCTCTCATATCTTGTATCTCTGTGTTATAGAACTCGGAAATGGGTTGATACCATCTTCCCAGTGTGGACTAAGGGTTGGGAATGCAGTTCTAGAGTTAGGCTTTCTGGGTTTGACTTGTGGCTTACTGACAGGTGTATGTTGTTGTTTTGCTGTTGTCCTTTCAAGAATCTATAGAGGTAAAAGTCTTATATACTCTGAACATAGGAAAGATAGAATGGGATTAACATGGAAGGCTAGAATAGTGCCCAGGACACAGGAAGTGTACAGAGGCACCATTCTGAGTTTTACCAATCCTTGACGCTTTACTGTAAACCCAAAGACTGTGTGAATGCCCTCTTCACTGGAGACAGAACAACATCTGAGTGCAACTTGGATTTAGAAATCAGGTCCCTTATGAAACTCTCTACAAAACACACAAGATCCCTGGGAAACACGGGATCACTAAATGAGGAACATCTAGGCCAGGCTTTTCCTAGGAAGGGGTGAAGAAACAAGAGTAGGCTGGGAAGGGGCTGGCCAGAGTCTGTGTCCAGGGAGTCACAGGCACAGAAATAGGAAGCTCTAGCTGGCTGGTATTTACAGTAACTTCCCAGGCTCTGACCACATTGTCTTGTCTGTGGTACATTTATTTTAGGGACAAGTATTGAAGCCATGGTTGCCTGAAAGTGTTCCAGGCAAGGCTGCCTCACCTCTGCTTTCCCTTGGGGAATCCTGGGGTAAAGGAAGCAAACCTATGGGCAGGCCTTTAGGCACCCTAGTCTGGCAGACTGACTGTACTTCAGAGAGGCACCCCGAGCAGAACATTCCAGAAGGAGATGAGGCCGATCCCTGTGCCTTCTTTTGCTTTCTTTTTCCTCAAGGGCTGCTTCCGCTCCTGTTTTCTTGGCCTCACAGGCTCCTCCCTCCCCACTTCCTATAACTCAGCAGTGAAAAAAGGAGAAGTGGACACTTTAAAGCCTCTGCTTGGCATTGGAGAGCAAACTACACCCCCATGCCTGGGCTCTGCCCTGGGCTAGCCTATGTTGGTGGCTCTCAGGCAAATTCTCTAGGTAGCGCTAAATAGTTCTGCCCTGATGTCTTAGCTTAGTGGGGTCCCCAAGCATCTATGTAGGATCTCAGGCTCTACCTGTCCCAGAAGCCTTATTTCTCCAAAAATGTCTTTTCAGGAACAATGGGATGGCCAGAACACCCCCTACCAACCCCATACTACTTCTGGAATGGGTTTCCCCTGCCTTCTTAAACAGCTTGAAGGATCTTGGGGCATAGTAACAACTCTGCTAAATTCTTACAATGCAACAAGGACTTCCCATTGTAAAAGGGGGTGGTAAAACGGAGTACTTGCTTTCTGTGTCTTTAAAGAGAAATCCCTCCTCAAAAAAATCTTTGCTTTATATCACTGGCCTTACCTCTAACTTCTGCTTGTCAGGATCCTAGTTCCTAAAACAATTCCATGGGAATCCTTAGGTCTCCCATTAGACAGTTGTACAGATCACATACAGTACCAAGCTAAGAAACCAAGTTTACACTGTATAGTATGAAGGTAATGCCCTGCATACAGTTGTCCAAGGCATGACCAAGCATGGGGGCCCAGTTCCTTGCGCTTCATAAAGCATAGTTTAAAAACCAATGCCGTGAATATGCACCTTTCCAGTTCTGAGACCCAACACTCTCCCCCCACCCCCACCCCATGCATGTCATCATTAGCCAGCATTTCACTTACTAAGGAGTGAGTTCCTAAGAGCTTTGTCTACCAGCACTCATTAGTGTGACCATGTGTCTTAAGACAGCTTCATGGAAATCCTTAGGCCTCCCATTAGGCGGCTGTACAAGTCATTTGCTACTCGGCCTTAGGAGACCAGGTTCACACTTCATATATGCACATTATACTACTGGACACAAAAGGTCTCAAACCAAGAGCTAGGGATAGTTTAGGAGACATCTCGATACTGTCTAGTGTGGCCTAAAGGGGAATATGATCTAAGGTCTTGCTTGTGATTGACAATTCATTCCAGAAGAGCGTAGGGCCACCCTTGCTGTGAAAACTGCTTTGGGGGGACCTAGAACTGTATCTTCAATCACTAGTTCCTAATCCAAGAAAAGGAAGAAAACACAAATTAGCCACCGCCTACTTCTTGCCAGAAATGATGTTACTCTCGTGACAAATAACATCTTATTTATTCTCATAACTGCCCTTCTTGGGGGAAAAAAATACCATGGAGCTATGAACAAAGGAAGCTCATTGCCTGAAGTGGCAGAGCAACAAAGAGGCAGGTGCGTGATTCTAACCCACATCTGGCCACGCCCACAGCCTGCCAGCGCCTCTGGTCAGACACAGGTACACAGTCCCACCTATGTTCAAGACACCAGACTCCTCTGTGGAGACCTGAACCGTGCACCCCACATGTAGTCTACCTTTCTGGGGAACACAAGGATCCCCAGTCATTTCTGTCTTCCTCTCTCCAACCACACCAGGAAATCTGGCTCACGTTTTGATTTGTTTGAGCATATTTTGAATGGCAAACACCTTTGGTGACCGAATGGCTTCATGCATCTGGCTTGCCCGACCTTTGCTCTGCCCACATATGAGACCATTTTGCATCTGCTAGGCTTACAGACTCTGAGTTCTAATTTAACGTTCAATAGGAAGCCTTCCTGTGCACGGTCTCTCCTCCACTTCCAACAGTATCACCCCTCGCCTCCCTGTCCCATAACCACCCTGCGTCTCAGACAAGTATCCAGTGTGCCTATAGCTCTCCTGGATTCAAAACATCACCTGGACAAAGCCCAGGCCTAGCACCTTGGTCTCTGTTCTCTCCAAACCTCACAGATGACACCAGGCTCCTGGACAGAGCCCTGGCGGTAACTCAAAAGGCATTTACTGAATTAAATTAGATTAGATAGAATGATTCAGACACACCATTAGAAACCTATTTCTGTGAGATGCGTCTTCGGGGTCCTCAGAACCACCTGCAATTTCAAGCCTCTTTGCCTTTTGTCACCCAAATCTCTAGCCAGAAATAACATCTTCCTCCCTCTCCCACCCCACCCCCATCTCCTTTTCCTCTCTATCGTGTTCTCCTAGAGCCTTTCTCTTGGCATTTCAACAACCATTCCCTGTACAAAAGCAGGACCACCGAAGATAGCGTTTACTCTGTGTATCTCTGTGGGCCCCCCGAAATTGTAGAGTATGCTTTTCTGCTTGCCTTCCACACTTGGCTGCAAAGTTTCCACTTAGGTCTTGCTGTGCTTCCTAAGGCCTCAGTACTTGCAGAGGCACAGAGGAACTCCTGAAGACTGACTAGAGAAGGGTTGGGAGATACAGCTCAGTTGGTACAGAGCTTGCCTAGCATGTACGAAACCCGACTCTTAAAACTGGGCTTGGTGTTACACGCCTGGAATCCCAGCACTCAGGAGGAGAAAGAGAAGTTCGAGAATGTAAGTTGGCCACTTAGTTTCGATGCCAGCTTAGACCACCAAAGATCCTATCTCAGTGAATGAATGAATGAATGAATGAATGAATGAATGAATGAATGAATGAATGAATGAATTGGAGAAGGGCTGGGTGATATCTTAATAAACAGGTCCATTTTGAATCATATTTCTGTCAGTGCATAAACAGAGGGCAGTCACCATTGACCAGGACTTAGACTTATGAGCCTTCCTGGGAGTCATTCCATGATACTGGGTGTGGGGAACGTGCCTCTAGAAGTAAGTGCCTCTTAGAAATGTAGGAGCACCTTCAGCAACTTCCCAGTAAGAAGGGTAAGGCCCAGGATGCGGTAGACACCCAACCTTCCTTTTTACAAGCCACCTCTCAGGATGTCTGCTTTTTCCTGAAGAGGATCGTGGATCCCCCAGGAGCCCTCACAAAGTCCCTTATGAAGCAAAGCAGTGGGTGGGTCCTCCCTCCCTTCTCCCTGGGCATCAGAAAGTGACATGAGCCAAGGCATCCCGGCTTCATCAGCACATCGGCTCCAAGTCACGGGGTCAATATCTTTCCCCATAATTAGTAACAAATGCAGCAATGACTCGGAACTTGCTTTTCTGGTACTTTTCTAGAGACCTTTAACCGCAGCACTTTTATTAGATCTTTCTGTGTGTGTCATTTAACAAATGAGAAAATCCCTGCAAATTGAAGCCAGGCGTGTTTGTGTGGGCTATCAAACACCACAGTATTTTTATCAGGCAGCCTCTTTGGCCCTCAAGTCATGGGATTCCAGTGTTCCCTAGTTATATTTTTCAAAGCAAGGAGATGTTGTCTACCAGGGTCATAAGCAGCCTCAAGCTCTAGAAACTTCTGTGTGGGAAAGACGCACAGGGAAAACAAAACATGTCAGAGAGAGCAGCTGAAGCCCACAGCATGGAAACCTCTGTTCCAGTTTTCATGTTCTCAGTTGGACATGCCACCATACATATAATTAATCTGATACGCATCATAATTGTGAAACAGTCACAATTTTGTATCTCATTAAAAGTAAGTGGTTCGATGGGGCTGCTTCAGAGCTCCCTTCTCCCGCGGGCAAACCGGGCCAGGTTTTTATGGTGTCTCCAGGTTTTGACATCCTCAGCCCATCCCAAGGGGACAGCAGTTGCTCCCTGAGATCCCCTTCCTGGAGAGTCACCCATCCAGCCCCAAATGGCGCCACACCCTCCTGCCTCCTGGCCAGACTCAGAGAAAGTCATCCATTCTGAGCCACTCCAGGTTCAGAGGACAGAAATCAATATTCCTAAGTGAAGAAAGACCCAATAAGTTGCTGGAAAAACCTGTTTCCATTTATATCTTTAATGATAGGTAGATGCTCCTTTGGGCAGAGCCATCAGTACCTCCACGAGCTACAGTGAGACCACCTCCCTCCTCAGAGGCTCTGCAGGCCACAGACAAGTCTCGCTTATTTCAGATTGTTTTCAGACTCATTAGTAGCTATCTGCTTAGTTTTCTGGAGCTCAAGCTTTGTGGTTTTAAACAAGAAATCACATCGACACAGACACAAATGAGAAACAATTCTTCAAAACCCATGTACCACAAATACCCTTCACCCTATCTTGCCAGAACTCCAGGCAGAGGCCAAAGATGCATCAGAGAAGAAGCTACAGAGCAAGGGTGGGCTTCCGCTCTGAGATCTGGGAAGGGCTGCTGTGGGGCCCAGTTTAACTGATCACACTCTGTGAAGGAGGCCCCTTAAGAAACCATGGAAAGTTTTTTTTCCTAATAAAGCTGTTGAGATTCTAGAACGAAAGTGATGGAATGATTGGGCTCTGTCACACGAGAGAGACCCTGCTTGGAGCTGCTCAGAGCCCCGACTGGGGTTGGATAGGCACTCTGTACAACTTAGCTCACCCTGCAAGTGAGAACTTCCCAGCCCAGAAACAGCCAGGCAGCTGCATCCCTGGAGGAGCTGAAGCAGAGATGGAACCCTGCTGTGTTGAAAGACCACCCACAGATGATCTCAGGACGCCAGGACACCCAGGGCAGGAGTGACATGCCACAGGGGTGAGACACAGCCTGACTAATGGCCACCATGCCTTCCCTTCTACATGAAGACATTGTTCTACAACAGTGGACAACGCCTGCTGTATACATACTGCGGGCCTCTGTCCTCTGGACAGCATCAGCTTGGCTATTATTCCAAATCAGTCTGTGAACAGTGTCTTCTTTCTTCTCAGTGGCTTCAGTTAGAGTCTACTGGAAATGTCCCTATCTTCAAAAGTTTACCCAGTTCTCGATTATGAACTCTAAGTTGGTTTCCAGTGACTTCTTTCCACAAGCATTAATTCAACATGCAGCCCCTGTGTGTCATGTAAAGTACGTCTTTAGGTGACATTTCTGGAAGACTTGGTGGAACAGTGAGAATGTCCCTAAGAGATACTATGACAGGTTGCCTCCCCTCAGGCTGGGCACCTGTGGCCTTCAACAAGCACCTCTGTAGACTTCCAATTCCAGTAATTGTGTGGCTGGGCCTCTCAAATGAGACAACATGGTTCCTGCAGACCCTCAGGAACATCTTCAATGCATAAGCCTAAGAGAATGAAAGCAGAGGGGGGGTGTCTGTGGAGCCTAAGGTCTATGCTCCACTTTCCTGTCTTCACAATGGAATGCTGGACTCATCTAGACTTGATTCTTTTATTTCACTTTTCCTTCTGCTGTTGTGGATGTGACCTAGGGCCTTATGTGTGCTCAGCAAGAATACGACTGCAGAGCCACATTCCTGGGCGATTTTTGTCTGTGATACCTATTCCCCCATTCTCTTATCCCAGTATGGCATTTGTAAGTTCAGCCACCATGCTAGCCCAGCATCCATAGGAGATGTAACCTATGGTACTTCATTAGGAACATTGTTCTCTTTAATCCTTGTTACCTCTGGAAGAAAATGTACCCCTTACTAAAGGGCCGTGTTCTATCGAACACATACATAAGTTTGGAAGTTGGAGCTGAAGCAACCGCATTCCTATGTACTAAAGCCAGTGAGATTTCAAGATTTCGTGACAGAAACTAGAAAAGAAATAAAAGAGCCATCAAACAGGAGCTATGTGAGATAGTGAACAGGCCCTATGGATTCTTGCAGACGTCCCAGACCCGAGGACATTCTACAGGAAGAGTTATGTTACACGGAAGGCAATACTTGATGTCAGAACCATCTTGGTATCCCTACCACTAAACCGCTGCTAAAGCGTATCAGCTGTTCAAGGGCTGGACAAGACCCTAGCACTGTCACTATGACACTCGGCTTTTATTACCAACTTGGCACAACCCAGAGTTACCTATGCAAAGGAAACCTCAGTGGAGGGATTGCCCAGATCTGGTTGGCTTGTTCCCATGTCTGTGGTGAATTGCCTTGATTGATAATTGGTATGTGAAAGTCCTGCCCACTATGGGCAGAACCATCCCTAGGCTGATGATAGGCCTGGGTTATATGAAAATATAGCATAGAGAAATCCAGTAAGCAGTGTGTTATTTATGGGTTTTGCTTCAGTTCCTGTTTGATTTCCTATCCTGAATTCTTTCACTGACAAACTATGACCTGGGAGTCTAAGTCAAGTAAACTTCTTCCTCCTCCAAGTTGTTAATAGCTGTGGTCTTTTATCACAGCAAAGGAGAAGCACACTAGAAAGTTATCCTCCCCCCCCCCCCCGCCCAGGAAGTCATACAACCTCCTCCCTTATTTATCAGCTCTCAGCCCCAATAGCTCCTGTTTTAAAGTCCATCCTCTATCTTCTAACTGCAACCATACCCCCTTCTCATTTTCTCCACTGCCTAATAGCCCCGTCTTGAGTGTCATTAGCAATACATCTCATCACAGACACTGTATACCATGTCTTTGCCAGATGTCTCAGCCTGAGGACTCTATGCTATCTATCAACAGGAAGTGTCTCCATTTCTTTGTTCCTATTGTCTGGCATATGGTAGGTGCTAAATAAATATTCTCCGAATTCGCTAAGTAAGCAAAGAATGACCAGAGTACATGGAAAAATAGCATTTAGGCACTGTTTCCGACTCAGCAGATTACAGCTTTGAGTGTCACAATGCATGAGGAAAACAATCGTTTTATAAGGAACACCATGAATTGGTCTGAGGGCTTCCATTTTTAATAGTTCTACCATCCTTGTGTTTCATTAATTAACAGCATTCACTGACTTGGTACTGAGAAGGGTTTGTGTGGTCCCCTGCATACAGCTTTGTGCCATGCAGACAGAGGGTACAAGTCTTGGTCCAGGTAACAATGAGTATCCATTAGTAATTTTGACCCAAATCCTATTACCAGGTCAACCTCTATACCCAGAATCAGGCTTGTGTTACTGAACTCAGCGCTGGCTCTTGTGTCAATCCAGACAGTTTCCACTCCAGCAGAGGGTGGTGTCAGCTCTCTGCTTACTTGCCTTCAACTAAGTTAGTGAAAATATCACATGGTCCACAGGGCAGAAGTCTAGACTAGAGTTTATTACAAGACTTGGCTTCCTGTTCACCATCCAGCTGACTGTTCTATTCATCCTGACCCAGGCAACACAACCCCATTGGCTGTTCAGAATAACCTCCAGGAAAAAGAAAGAAGATGCCATTAGATAAACAACAGGGCCACTCGTTCCACCCTCAGAGGATGCAGGAAGGCACAGGAGGCCTTCCAGTATCACAAAAAAGGAAAAGAAAAGTCCTTGGGGATGAAGAGCAACAAGGATTGAGGAAAAAATAAAGCATCATTATGGTTAGATCTTCACTGCCCTCCAAAAGCTCACGTGCTGAAGGCTGCTCCCCTGTGTGGGAGATGACTGGATGACAAGGGCTCTGCCCTCATCAATACATGCATGGACTAATAGCTTAACCGCCAGTTGGAAGTTAGTGGAAACTTTAGGAGACAGGGCCTTATTGAAGGACATATACCTACCAGAATGTCCCTCTCCAGAGATAGTTTGTCACCTGTCCCCCCTATCTTTCTTTCTCTCAGCATCTGTGATCACTATCATGAAGTCTGGGCTCAAACAAGGCTTCAACGCCACAGAGCAAGCCAGACATGAACAGAAACCATAAGCCAAAACAAATCCTCTCTAAGATCTCAACAACAGAAGGCAAACCCAGACTGCAAATTTTTACCTACTTAGTCTTTTTCTCTGTACAACCTCAATTGACTTGAGAACTATCCTCTTAGGCTACACTGAAATCATGAGAGAAAACACTGTAGCTGGGAAAATTCTACAAAACTTATCCAATCTATACAGCCCTTAGAAGTACCGAGTAATGGAATCAATCAACCTTCCATTTGGGCATTGTCTCTGAAAAGCCAATATCTACCATCACAGCACAGCACAAACCTTTGTGTACTAACTTTATGTTAACCTTTCTCATAGGGTTGAAATGAACAAATGGACCAGTTGTCAAAATATTGCAGGCGATGTGTTTGATTGCTCCTTCCTTTCTATTGGACTTCTCCCTGTCATTTGCTTTAGTCTATAAAGAGAAAACCATTGGTGCATACCTTGGTAAATTCTTACTTAGGTGTAAATGATTACCACATTTCATTGTCCACCTACTGCCCCAGAGGTAAATTTTACACTTGATCTTAGCCAAAAAGCTGAGAAGTGGTTGAGGTAAGCTTTAATAACTGATTTCACCTTCTTTTTTTTTACCCCTCTTTTTGAAATGTATGTAATTAGAATTTCACTTATGACCCATTGTATTTGGTCTTACATTGTGAAATACAATATTTTAAAACTTCATTTAAGCTATTGTATGTCTGATTAACTTATTTTTTATTGTTGTATAGTATTCTATTTTATGAAATTATTATAATGCATTCATATTCTTTCTCTGTAAAAGAGCATTTGGGTTTTTTCTTCTCCCTGTTTTTTTTTTTTTATTATTATTATACAGTAGCTACTGTGAACATTTGGGTCACTATCTTTTCATAATATCAACATGTCACAGAGTAAGCAGATATTCAACTTTGTCAAGAAATTGTCAATTCTCCTACAAATTGTTCTATATGACGTAACAATGAGCATGTTTTTGGCCAAATGCAGCAAATATCCCTATTTTTCACTCCCTTCTTTCCTGTGCATAGTCTGTTTGTAAATGGCAGACACTGAAGGATAGTCATTGGCATGAAAGAGCATAGAGTTCAAAACACTCTTCAGATAAACCACAGAACCCAGCTCTTCCACTTAGTAACTGAGCAGCTTCCAGCGCGATACGGTCATGGACCATATCACATCCCAGCGTTTGTAAATAACTATGTGATGTCTATACACTATGCAGACTTGTTACAAAAATAGATAAGAAAGATGTAAAAATATCCACTACATAGCCAGTATGTCATAAAACTAGCAACCTCTCCCTCCTCGCTCACCTTCTCCCTTTTGTACATTTTTTAAGTGGAGGTCATATTAAACTATGATAGTCTTTCTCTTTCTTCCTTCCTCTCCCCTCCCCTCCATTCTCCTCCCCTCTTATCTCCTCCTGTCTCCTCCCCTATCCTCTCTTCCTCCTTCTTCCTCCCTCCACCAACCCCCAGTCTCCCCCGGTGTGGGGTGGGGGCCAAAGAAGAAGGAAGAGATGCAGAAGAGAAAGACTCTGCAGGACAGAAAGTCATGGCTTCGTATGAGGCTGATACACCCCACCACCCCCCACACAAACACAGCAGAAGGGAAAACTGTATTTACGGTAAGACCCAGATGGAATTGATTTGTTCAGAGCCATCTTATTCCTGAGTGTGATATTTGTCCACATCGTAAAACCACAGGCTACAATGTGTCTGACATTATACCAAGTGATATAGCCCCTCCTAATGACATTATAATACATCCCAAATGAGGCTGCCATCACTGGGCAGTCATTTCAAAGTGTTCCTGAAATAGGTTTTACAGAACAAGGGATCTGCAAGCCAAACACAAGCTCTCACATGAAGCTGGAGGAGTTAGCTCGGGCAGCCACATCCACACACAACAGTGGCTTCGTTCTTGGCAGGCAACATTTTCTTTTCATATTAATCTATCGACTTTTATGAAAATCAAAATGCTCCCCTTTTCTCCTTTTTTATATGAAGGATGAAATTGGACATTCTCTAAGTGCAATAAAATGTCCCCCGGGGTGCTTTTTATTCTTCTTCTTCTTTAAATCAGCAGTTTCTGAGCCTCTTCATTAGTGAAAGCCAATGACCCCTCATCCTGCTTTTTCACCTCTCCTGGTGCTGAGAGGAAGCTGACCACACTTCCTGCTGTCTGGGGGGGGGGGGATGGACGCTTGTTTGGCTCTGACTTTTTTTTTCTAACATGTATAGGTATGCTTCCAAGCTGCCATGTGATCTGCCTCCACGGGTGTGGGGAGCTTGCTGACTCAGACACCAGCAGATGAACATCTTCTGAGACAAATTTGTAGCCTGCTCTATCCCAAAAAGCACAAGCCACAGGAAATCATGTGTCTCTCTCAGGAGAGCTGGACTGTGGTCTTGGAACCAGTGCAATCTGAAACAAAAAATAGGAGGTGCCCTTGTCTCTCACAATCACCAGTCTCTGCTGCTTTTACCACTGGCATAGCTACCCCTTCAGTTCCACCATCTGCCTTGAACCCTTCTCAAGCATTTGCTCATCTTCTGGCCCCTCGGGGGCATCCTGGCTATCTGCACTGCCACGGGTCACTCAGTGCTTTGAACTTCCCTAAATACATCTTTTCTTCCCTTCCCCATCCAAATTTTAAAACCAAGATTGGAGTCCATCTGTACTACAAATACCGAAAAAGATGACCACTCAGGAGCAAAGAAAGGGTCTTTACTTTTGCTGTTTATCCTTTATCTCACTGACTGGGGGCACAGTGCTGGAATGAGCAAACCTAGAACTGCTGGGCATCATTCACTGCCACTGGGCAACCGGGGCTGACACTGATGGTAACTCACACCAATGGTGGTGGAGAGGAAGGGGTAGGGCTTTCACTGACCAGATTATTGGAGGACCTAGATCCAACTAGACCTGAATGCTCTGTTGTCTAAGCCAAAATGTTACAGGCATTACTTTGATCTATGAAGTTGAACTTCTTTTATTTTGAGGGAGAATTCTGAATAAAAACCATCCTTGTCCTCTGTCTGCTTGTATTATCTGCCACTTCCCAAACATGCCACAAGCTTGCTGTTTCAAATGTCACTGTCAGTGTTAAGTCACAGCCTTGGTTTGAGCTCATACATGACCGGGATCTCCTCTGCAGGTGACACAAACTCCTTAGAGGATGGCAAGAATTTGTTGTCGATGAGACTGACCAACTTCAAGACCCAAAGAATTAATACAAAATGTAGTTTACAGCAAAAGTTTGGAGACAATTGCTTGATGTAAGTGAAGTAAGTTATGGGCCAGCATTTGGGGGAGGGAATAAGAAAGTAATTTTATAATACAAATCAAGGGCTAGAAAGATGGCTCAGTGTGGGGGGGAATCACTTGGTTTACAAGCATTAGGACCTGAGTTTGAATCCCCAGTACTCAAAAAGTGAGGCATGACTACAATGTGCTCATAACTCTAGAACTGGAAGGGAGATACTGGAGGCTCACTGGCTGGAAAACCTATTTGAAATAGGAAGCTTCAGTGCAGTGAGACCCTTTCTCTCAAGACAAGCAGTCACAGAGAGATGGAGAAAGACAGTGTTCACTCCTGGCTTCTGCATGCATGCTCACAGGCATACACGTCTGCACAGGCATGTGTACCGCTACACTTCCGCCAAACCCACAGGACACACACCATGTAGATGGTAAATGAACAAAATATAAGCATTTTAATCTAAATTAAGATGGAAGGCCCCTCCCTCCCAATATCATAATCCACCAAGCCTTGGAAATGTCAAGATAGTCATAAGGCCTCTGTCCTCTCCTGTTACTCTTCCAGAAGACCCACAGAAGACCTTTGCCCTCAGGCATGGATTCTAGTAACCTGGAAATACAGACATACGGTGAACACATAAGCATTCATGGACAACAAAAGGCCACTTGTTCTACTAAACTGTGTGGCTAAGAAAGGAGGCATGTATGTATCTGACTGCCCCAGAAACACAAGGAAAAGCGTGTGTTCTTGGGTGACCTGAGGCCCAGAGGAGGTGAGAATTACAGCAATTATCTTCAAGCATTTCCTGAAGTCACTTCTGCTTCCATTCTCCCCATGGCTAGCAGTAGACTGGGACAGTTCTAGAGCAAGGATGAGGGAGAATGGTGAGACATTCCTGAAACTGATGGCGGCTTTGCTAATGATGTGCGGTCCCTTCCTTAAATGAAACTCAAGCCAACCAGCCTCAGACGAAGAGAGCCCTAGGGAGGAGAACGTGGTCTTGCACTGAGACAGAGTGACAGTGCAGGCTCCACCCAGAGCTAGAACAGCCAAGATCCAGGACCTGTATGGACACGCTCCTTCTCTGCCTCTCAGAACCTGTGTCCTCATCTTTCCTGTGCTACACACTGGCTTTCTCCTAGTGGTTTCTTATCATCAGGAGACTAGGTAGGCAGAAAGGCAGTGAAAGTCAGCAGCACCATGGGAGATTTATCCACGGGCAGGCAAACAATTACTTGGAAACAATGACCATCAAAAGATGGCTCTGTGCTCCATTACTACTTTATGGTATGGAGCCTTTAGGAGGTAAGGCCTGGCTAACAGAAGCCATTTACTAGGGACAGGACCTTAAAGACAAGATTCCCTCTGGTTCCAGTTCATCCTCTCAGGTTCTTGCCTTCTACTACATGAACAGGTGTTTATCAAAGCTTCAGATACTACAGACAGTGTTGTGTTTCTGCCCATACCTTCCCTGTCTGGATAAAAAAATAAAAAGCTATCATCAGCTAGAAATGACACCTTTTCCCTCAGATTGTCTCTGTTGTATATTTTGGTTATGGTGATAAACAAAAACTTTGATCAATGCTATAAAAAGACCATTCTTGGTTTCATTTCTTCTTCTAGTACTGGACAGTGCAAACTGGTGGAGAGCCTGGGTTCTAGACCCTTCCATCTACGTGGCTTCGAGAACCATAAACCCCCTTCTCAGAATCAGGCCTGGACACAGGAAATGCTCAGGGGATGTTAGATATTGGCTATTAAAATTCAAGAGGAATAGAGGAGGGGTCCTTTGGAATGGAACCACACTGCTAGAAATGGTGTGAAGGTAAGGAAAGAGCTAAGTTTAAAGTTAGGAATAAGAGGTTGCAAAATCATTCAAATTAACAGGGAGAGACAAATTAGGTTTCCTAGAACAAATGGGGAGAAGCAGGAAAGGCAAAGGATAAAAACATAACAGTAAAATGGAGAGACTCAATGCGTCACGACAAGAAGCCTACATGGCATAGGCCTAGCATGAAAGGAATGCTGCTACTGCCAAGGGGCCTTGGTCCAAGCCCACTGACTTTAGTGACCCACAGCTGGAACTCAGGAGGTCCTTGACTGTGATATGGGAAACGCCCTTGTCTTCATCAACCTCAGAAAATATTGGCATTTTCTCCAACTATGGATGTAATAATCCATGACAAGTTTTGCAACATCGTAATCAATCACAGATACTTTAATACCACGTTACAGTAGCTACATAGATCTCAAACCATCTGTACTTATTCCTATTTCAATATCATATTCACTTTCCGGGCAGTCACTCTGTCCTATTTTTCAAGACATTATTAATAATGTAGCATGTGTGTCACTAAGCCATTCAAATTAATAGGGTGAGACATTTTCAGCATGATTAATTTTCTTTATAATCCCATGTGTCTCATTGTATGCACCATCCTTGGAAATCTTCTGGAGTCTTCACAAGACTATCTGTGGAAACCGCAACTGAAACAAACACTTCAACATCTTTGGTCTGCTGCAGGACGTCCTTATTGTCTATGGTATATAAAGACACCCATCTCTATGATCTGTAGACACTTAGTAGAACTTGGTTATATACAACTGTTTCATATTACAGATTAACAGGGAGAGGATTGGCAGTGGAAACAAAGAAGAAGGAACTGTTCTCATATATCAGTCAAGATTCAGGACAGAGATGTAAGAAAAGCAAAGAGACCAGATGGCCGTAGCATTCTCGAGGCAGGACGTCACCATCTAATGCTGTGGTGAGAATGAAAGTCCTCAGGAAATCAAGCACAGAACTCATGGAAAAGGTGTGTCATGGCACAGAGGTGACAGTCTATCCTGTCTTGTGCATAATTATTCAGGTGGTACCGTATGATGTCCATGGATCCAGTAACCACAGTAACTGGTTAGAAAAACTAACCAGTAACCCAGTCACAACCCCCAAACAATTGAGAGTACTGTGCCCATGCACTTTTCTAGTTTTAATACATAAAGGCTAAATATACACATATTATAAGAAACATGCATAATAATTTGCATATCAGTGTCCAAAGCTAGGCTAATGGATCCAGCAAGATGTTTTAGGAATGGCAGGTGCTTGCCAACAAGTCTGACAACCTGAGTTTATCCCCAGGACTCACGTGGTGGAAAGAGAGAACTGGCTCCTGCAAATTGAACTCTGACCTCCATGCATGTGCCTTAGGATGTACACACACACACACACACACACACACACACACACACACACACACACTTTCTTTTTAAGTTGTGATCATAAGGCATCAACTTTTCAGACTTAACTTCATAATCTAAGATAAGAAAACATTTCATGCTATGGAGATACTTTCTGCTGACACTAACTTTTCTAGTGGCTTGATGATGTTCAGACTGTGATCTAGTTTTTCACATACAAATAATTGTATACATAAAAATCCTCCAACATAACTCATTTGTGTGAAATCTTATTTCCTTAGCCTACGTTCGACTTATAGAGAACCAGGTCAAAGTTTATTCATGTTTTGCCACTCACCAAATACAACATTAAATCATTTTTATGATACTTGTAATTGGTCTCTCAACAATATGTAAAAGAGTTTATTGCCATAGCCTATCTGTACCTGGTATTATCTATTGTAAAACTTATTTGTGATTTATGTGTATGTCTACATGTCCAAGTGTATGTGGAGACTGTGTGTCGCTTGATGTGGGTGCTGGAAACCCAAGTGCTCCTAACCACTGAATCATTAATGTTGCCAGCTTCACAGTCTACTTTCTTTTTCTTTTTACAGAGCATTACTTTTAGTCCTAACACAGATTTGTGGGTGATTATAAAATCTGCAACAGTTGTCACCGACCCTATTTTTTTTTCTTCTTTCATCCATTTAAAAAAAAAAAAGATTATTGCATCTGAGGTTCCCTGGATCAACTACCACATGCCCTGTGAACCCACAGCTTTGGTCAGAATGAGTCCCTTTGGGAAAGACCAATACAAGAAACACCCTGCTAAAGCTAACTTAAATCTGTACCCTTGGGAATCATGGGTAACTAGAATGCTTATTTTAGCCATGATGTTTTTGTGCAAAAGTTTCAGACAGAGCATTGGGCAACTGATAAAATGTGCACTGTTGCCATTTAAAAATACAAACTTCACTTTAAGAAAAAGGTAGAAGTGACCCATTATTGCTCCACTCCACACACACAAGATCACTGCAAGCAGTTTAATTTGTTTCTGTTCCTTTTTGTCAGTACGCATGCACAATATTGATTCCAGAACTATAAACCAATTTTGCCTCATCAGATTGCCTCAGAAACCCGAAGAGCACATGGGAAAATTTGTTTTAAGGAAATACCAAAAGCATAGTTATTTACAACCATTAGTAAAAAAATTAATGTTATAAAGTGTCTTGTTACGTATCAGTTCAATTAAAATGCACTCATCCTGGTAAATAGGAAGAATTAACTGCTAAGTTTGACATCCATCCCTCTAAAAAATTATAGGATGTGAGGAAGGAATGGTGCAGGATCTAATCCAGCAAGATTAAACTGTCTCCAAACCGAGAGGCAGCTTTATGCTTAATGGCAACATATAAGCAGAGAGATGCTAGAAACTGAGGGGAGGCAAGAATGCCCTGTCCGCTTACAAATAAGGGTTGCTCTGGAAGCTGCCATCAAAGAAAATAAGACCACCACTAGGAGGTGAAACTCTTAGGAAAGAGAAAACAAAGTTACAAACATCTATTTACCGTGTATCGTTTACCTTAAATGCCCCCAGAATAATCAGCTCATGGTATATTAAATATTGAGTAGGCTCAATATAAAATATAGTTTTCAAAAATGACATATTTAGGAGAATGGGCAGAAAGCTATGCTTTTTATAATCTCAAAATATATGGAATGTCCGTTCCTATGTCTAGTTTAATGTATTTCTGTTATTGTTAATTATGGGGATTGTTTCTGTGCATGTGAGTGCAGGTGACAGCAGAGACCTGAGACCTAGGATTTCCCTGTAGCTGGAGTTACAGCTTATGGAGACATAAAACATCTGTTAGTAAACTTTATCAACAAACGTGAGAGATACACACTAATGAACTATAACCTTTTTCTACCAGATGAAGAAAAGAGGATAAAATGGAAAGGCAAGCTCTTCACTGCATGCTGATGCGAATTGTCTTTCCTGTCGTTCTTCTAGTCACAGATCTCTCCCAATGTCATTAGAAGTATAATACACATTAATGTGGCACCTTTGAATTATATAAACTTTAGCTTCAAAATGTGTATAAATTATAGTGTAGACAGATATATAGAATCCCATATATTATACACTTCAAATAATAATTAATATTCCCTTCAAAATCCAGAAGAAAAAAATAAAGGTACACATTTGCTTAAGGGGCTCAAGGATGGTTCAGCAGGTAAGAGAACTCACACATCTTGGTGTGAGGACCCAAGTATGATTCTCAGTATTCCCATGGCAGCTCAAAACTGTCTGCAACACCAGTTCCAGGAGTATTTGCACACATGTGACATGCCGCATACAACTTTACATACCCACATACATAAACACAAAATAAATCTTTAAGGTACTGTTGGTATTAAGAAGACAAATAGAATAAGCCTCCACAATCAATGGCGAAGGGATTAACTTCTGTTTTGTCCATAAGTTATACTATTTAGGTGTTAGAAACTTATCCATTAAATATTTAGCCAATAGGGGTCACGGTCTTTGAAATACACCTTAAAGGTTTGTATAAACGTTGGAAGATTAAGAAACATAGTTCATGGGTACAAAATATTCTATTCATTGTCATCTAAGAATCCTAACATAACAGGATCTATGTCTGATCCCAGGAAGCCAAATGGAAGGAGCATCAAGGAAACTGGCTCCTTCATCCTAACCTCTGCTTCTGAATAGTCTGGCATGGTGGTGTTTGACATCTCTTCCTCTGAGCACAGGAACAGCCCAAACCCAAACTGTGGGCAGAGCAGAATGCTTTCCATAGCTAGAAACTTCCTACAATGGACACTTGGACAACAAGGTCTTTAAAGGTGTCAACTCAGCTGACAGCGTCCTCTGCCATCAGAGAGTCCACATGGACAAGAACATGTGTCTGGCTCTGCAGCCCTCCCCATGCTTAAGCTCCATCATTGCTGTCACTTTGTCACCACATGGTCAGCAGCGTGCTTTGGACTCCCAATGTGATCCTTAGTGCTACGCACCCAGGTAGAAGCTCTATCGAATTGACTTTTCCTAGGAAGACAAAGCAAATATCTACTCACCCCAGATAGGTCACTGACAGACCAAGGAAATGATTGCACCCAAGTCAGCAGAGGCATGGGTATGGGATTGCTTAAGTCACCCCAAACACCCACATCAGCCCAAAGTCTCACACCATTGTGGATGACAACCTCCTATGA